>NW_020290383.1:0-4997 GCF_003184535.1 Aspergillus eucalypticola CBS 122712 | reverse complement strand
AAATATATAATTTATATAATTTAAAATATAGCAAGCGTGTTAACTAGATTAATTAATATAATAATATATTTATAATAAATATAATAAATATTAAAAATTGTTTTTTATTTATCTTTTTTATTTAGTTATAATAATAAATATTATATAAATTAAATTTAGTAAAGATCTTTACTTTTTGAAATAATAAATTATTTTATTAATTTAAAAAAATAATAATCTTTAATAGTAATTATATTCAATCTCTGATAATTTATATGAAAATATAATATACTATTTTTCTCAAAAAATAAATAAAATAAATATATTTATCAAATTTTAGAGAAATAGATCTATTCTTATTATAATATAATTATAATATATTTATATAGAGTCTAGAGCTTGGTATTTAAGAAATTATATATTAATTGATATAAAAATTATTTTTTATTTTTAATTTCATTATATAATTATAATTAAAATATAATGTTAAGATGTTTATTTATTATTTAAAAAAATATTTATAAAATTATTATATATATTTAAAAACTTAGATATAATATTTTTAATAATATCTATTTTATTATTATATTTTATTATTTATATATAAGTAATTTTTAAATTTATATAAATTTATAATATATAAATATAAGCTCTTTTCTTGATAGTAATACTAATATTCTTTTATTAATTATTTTAAAATATATTTTTTATATGATAATACTAGTATTTTTTTATTTAGTATTACAATTTTAATTCTGCAGCCAGGGCAGGCCTAGTATTATATTAAAATCTTATATATTTATTAAATTATTTTAATTCCAATTAATATTTTTATAATTTATAATATTAACTACAAGATTATATTACTTATATAGAAATATATAATATTTATTAAGAATCTTTATATGATAAAAAACTTAATTTACTAAGTCTAATTATTATTTTATCTATAATTAGTTAATAAAATTTATTTATATATTATAATTTATTAAAATACACATGAGTACAGGTTCTTTGGATATATTAATAATTATTTATATATTAATAAGATTAAAATTTCTTTATAACTAGAGTCCTAGTACTACTATAATATATAAATTTAAAATATTTAAATTATTATTTATATTATATTATTTAAATAATAAGCTGCTATATATTCTAGCTCTTAATATTAATAATATTTAATATTTAATATAAAATAATTTATTCAAGATCTTTTCTTTATTATAATTAATTTACTACAAATTTTTATTTATCTTTCCAGAATTCTATATTATTTAAATTACAATATAATTTTTTGTAAGTAATATTTTAATAATTTTTATTTAATTATAAATATTTTATATCACTTTAGTTTTTAGTCTTTAATAGTTTATAGATATATTATAAAGATATTATATATATTAAATTTTTTAAAATAATTTAAAATATTCTTATAAATTTTTTCTAATATCTAAATATATATAAAATTTTTTATTGATTTTTTATATATAATTCTGGAAGCTAGATGTACCACTAATAAATATATTATATAAATTTATATATAAACTAGTAATTTTCTTAGTTTATAAGTTAATAATATTATTTTACATCTCTTTATAAATTTATAAAATTATTAAGTTACCAAAAAATTAATCTATAATATTTTAATTAAATTAAATTAATTATTAATAAATATTTTATTATTATATTACTCCCACTGGAGAAATAACAAATAAAATATAATATTTATCATTTTTAAATTATTTTATATAAAATAATATTTATTTAATATCAAATAATTCTTTATATAAATTATATAACTATAGTATTTAGTTATTTTTTGTGTAATTTTTTTATCTATTGCAGATCTAGCTGATAGTTTTATTATATATATAAAATATCTTTATATTTTTCCTGGGATTTCCTCTACTGTAGAAGACTAGTAGAAGAGTTTAATAAATTAAAATATTATTATTTTATTTTTTTATAAGTTTTTATCTAATATAATATTTTGAATATAAAATATTATTCTTTTTATCAGGCCCTCTTCAATAAAATAAGGAATTAGAATCATTAGAAATAATATGAAAGATATAATAAATTTAATTATATATATAAATACTAGCTATTATTTTATTTTAAACTGATCACTGGTCTCTCGCAGTATTGGGAGAGCCAGTGAGATGTAATATACAAGTAAATCATATAATATCACCTAATTTATGTGATTCGCGACTATATGTTACTCACATGACCCGCCGGGTCACAGCAAACCGGCAGATCCACTCTAACATATTATTATAATTTATAATAATCTTTGTAGATATTTTATATAATTAGAAAATTTTCTATAGAAAAATTCTTATAAAATTCTCTTATAAATTTTTTTTATAAGAAAATAAAATAAATTATCTTATTATAATTATCTATATTACTGGAATATTATTAAAAATCTTCTAAAGTTTTCCATAGTACTAGTATTTATAGATAAATTTATAATAAAATCTATTATTATCTCCTCCCATAGTTTTACAGATACTAATAATAATTCTAACACTTCTTATTATTTTTTATAAATTATTTTTCTTCTTTATCAGGGTCCATAAGTCTTGTAATACTTTTATATAAAATCTATAATTATTGACTAGAATTTTTATACTATAAATGATAATATTTTCTTATTTATAAAATAGTTTATAATGGTAATGTTGGATTTGGGTCAGTCAGGTTGGGTCAGGATTATCGACCCAAAAACCCGCCCTGACCCAAATTTCCATGGGTTCAACCCGACCCAGTCCATCTCTACAGGTTGGATTTGTTTTGGGTTGGGTCAGGATTTTCAATCCAAGAACCTGATCGACCCAACAACCCGACCCAATCCAACACTATTAATGGGGTCATTATACAGTTTCAGAAATATCTAGAACTTTAATTTATACTCATCTAAAATATCAATTTTCTAGATCTTTATAATAGATTATTATAGTTTTTTTATTCTAAGAGCTTATTTATATTTCAATAAGCTTAAAATTCACGGGGTCCTTCAATTCTTTATAAATATTTAGATTTATTTATCTTAATCTAGTATCTATAAAGTTTTCTTAAGTACTTTTATGAATAAATCTTTATAATATAATATTTTTATAATATAATATTTTTATAAGGATGGAAGTCTGAGATAGTGTGAAGAATATATATCTATTATTCGCGAATGTGAAAGGTAGGGGTTGATTATCTTAAGGTATTGTTGCTAGCTCTTCTAATCTTAGTCACGAACAATCTGGTGTTGTTTCACGACGGCCTGTGGGTCACGTGGCACTCTGGTGAAGGCCCTCGCGGTAGGGCTGATATCAGCATGGGTATACCTCGCGATAAAGGATATCGCGAGGGTTGTAGGGATTTAGGTCCTTACAATTTTCTATTATTTTTTTCTCCATGAGCTGTTCTGATATTAGAATATTCTTATAAATTAATATTTATCTAATTAAAACAGGATCTATTTTTCTATAATATATCTTTAATAAATCAAAGAATTATTATAATATTACTTCTTTTAACTTCTTATAGTTTTCTGTGAATATTTTTTTCTTATAATATTCAAAAAATATCAACGGGATTTTGCATCTCTGAGTAATAGATAATATAAATTCTAAATATTATATTTCTTATATTTATTTTTATAATAAGTTCTATTAATTATAGAGTATTTTTAGATCTTATAATTTGTTATAATTTTTATTATAAAATCTATTTCTTTTAACTAATATCTTTATTTCTTCAAAAACTCAATTATTATAAATAATCTTTTATTAAAAATTTTATAATTTTATTCTACCATGATTATCTTTCATGAGTAGAAAATGATTAATATTTTATTAATTATAAATATCAATATATTAATTTTAATATATACTTACTCCTCTTTCTTAGAATAAATTATAGTAAAATTTTTAATAAATATATTTTCTATTTTATAAAATGTTTTTATAGATCTTTTTATAAGATTTCTTTATCGGGTCTGTAAATGGACTGGATATTTATAAATATTTTTATATAAATTATAAAGTTCTTTTAATATTTTATAGCTCAGGCTACTTATAAATAATTTTAATTTATTTTAATTTTATTTAAGTATCTTTATAGCTAATAATAAAGTCCAGAAAATTTATTTCTAAATTATAAAATTGTATTTAGTTTACTTTATATGTAGTTTTATTTTTCTAGAGTTTAAGATATCTTATAAACTATCTTATAAATCTGTTTTTTATATATCTCTAGATTTACTAAATATATAATAATATTATCTAGATAAATAATAATAAAATAATTATAATATTCTATAAATATATTAATTAGTCTAAAGAGCATGATTATATATTCAAGTAATCAATATTTTACATAAAATATTATATTCTATTTATGACTCTTCATCATTCTTATTCTATGATAAATTTCAAAAAAGTTAAATTAAGTAGATTAAAACATATATATAATATATTTAATATATTTATTAATTTATAATAATAAATATTTATTCTTAATAATTTATTTAATTAATCTATAATAATTAATAAATATTTATAGGCTCCCATCTTTCTTTTTATTGATAAGATTAAAAATTTTATAGAACATTTTAAGCTTTTAATTCAATTTTTTATAGATATTATTTAAATATTTTTATAGAGTTTTTTACTCTATAGAAGATATTTTCATAAATAAAATTAATTTTAAATTATAAAAATCAAATATAATATAGCCTTTTCCTTTATAAATATTTTATTAAATTTTATAATTATTTAAATAATTTCTTTTTTCATTTTACAAATGTTTTAGATTTCTATAATATATATTTATTTTTTATTATTTTTATAATAACCTTCTCTGCGGAGATATGATAAATTTAAATTATTTAAAAATTTTCAAAATATTTTAAGATAATAGCAAATAAACTTTATAATTAATTTTATACTATAAATTTAAATATTTCTAGTATAAGTTTTTCTGTATCAGATATTGTAATTATAATATTTTAATAA
>NW_020290382.1:0-5051 GCF_003184535.1 Aspergillus eucalypticola CBS 122712 | reverse complement strand
CCGTGGGCGACATTAAGCGGATGGCTCGGGACTGTCCATGGTGCGAATTCCATCACGGATGCCGGCCATCGGCCTCTTGGTGTGATCCGATCTAGTCCTGCAGCCGATTATATATATATATCGCCCGGGTCAACCAAGGAGCACCACCACTTATGGCCAACGGCTCTGACCCAAGCACGTCCCCCCAGTAAGCAACGTCGCTCGATTCAGATCACCGATGTGTAGTTTATAGTACAACGATAGAGATAATGTACACTGTAGATGGAGAGATGGAGAGATACACAACACACCAAAATCTAATATCTGGCCGACCTCGCGTACATGCACCGTAGAGATCCTTGTAGGTCGCCCACCGACAACGCCTCTCAGGCAGGTCGTAGGCCGCACGGGCTGGCAAATCCACCGATCAACCTCTCCACATCGCCATGTAGCGACGCCTCGGACCGTCAACCGGCGTGGGGAGGGGGGCGCACAGCCGGGCGCTTGCGTTTTGTGTAGCCCTCACAACTACGGCGGAGGCCCACGTGACTGGCCGGTGGGCGGAGGAGTGGAAGGGCACAGGAGTGGGTGTTGGCGGCGTGGGCGGCCGACAGCGGTTTGCGAGAGTGAGCACAACGGGCGTAACGTCGGAGCGTATGGCCGCGTAACGGGCAGCGAGCGTGGACAGAAATGCCTAAGTCCCCTTGCAGCCCGGGTAGAGGGCATGTGTGGGTGGCCCACTTTGTATGGGAAAAGCGGCTGACGCACGGACCACCACATACTATATGGGTCCCCCCCGGTTCACTTTCGGACCACAAAACGTTTGCGCGCCGGTCTGCGGGCCAGGGAGGGCCGGTGGTACTATGTGGAAGGTGAAAGGCAGCTGATCTCAGCTGCTGGAAGCCCACCCACACTTCTTCCCTGCCAGGCAGGTCACCTCTCCGTGACTGGTGGCGCACAGGTCCTTCGGGGCCTCGCTTCAGGAACGGGGGTGCCCGCCCACCCCGGCCCGTTGGTATTTCTCCCGCGCGGCTGGTGTGTTCTCTGGTCTTAGGTGCTCTGCCCCGCGGCTGCGAGTCGACTGGAGGTCCGGAGTGTCCCTTGCGGACGCGCCCGTGACCCCTGAGATATCGTGTCGCGGGGATCTGTAGCTTGCCAAGTCAGAGGCGCGCCGGCTTAATCATGCCCGGGGGTGCCCGTTGTTGCCGGGGTGTCTGAAGCCCGGGGCCGTTCTCGGTCCCCGGCACCGATGGAGTCTGTGGATCGTTGGCCGCTGGCCAGCCTTCTTTTACAGATTCCCGGGGGGAGCCGCTCCGCGGGAGCCGCCGTTCGTCGGCGTGTCCGCGGAGTCTGGACCCTCCACCCGAGGGCCGTATGCCGCAGCCTGCCAACGCCTGCAAAGGCGATTCCTGGCCGGGTCTACCTGCGTGCGGACCGGTTCCTGGGGGGCTACAGTGGGGGCAATTGGATGGTCATCTGTGTACTCCCGGTGCGCCGGGGGTGTCGCTGTGGCCGGGCACTTCGTGTGCCCCTTCCAGAGTGAAGCCTACGTTACACGCTGCCTCTTCGGAGGCTTTGGGGTGCGTCTTGCGGAGCATATCTACGGATACGCTCCCGGGCACACCCTGCAGGAACTAGGTATCTGGTTGATTCTGCCAGTAGTCATATGCTTGTCTCAAAGATTAAGCCATGCATGTCTAAGTATAAGCACTTTATACTGTGAAACTGCGAATGGCTCATTAAATCAGTTATCGTTTATTTGATAGTACCTTACTACATGGATACCTGTGGTAATTCTAGAGCTAATACATGCTGAAAACCTCGACTTCGGAAGGGGTGTATTTATTAGATAAAAAACCAATGCCCTTCGGGGCTCCTTGGTGAATCATAATAACTTAACGAATCGCATGGCCTTGCGCCGGCGATGGTTCATTCAAATTTCTGCCCTATCAACTTTCGATGGTAGGATAGTGGCCTACCATGGTGGCAACGGGTAACGGGGAATTAGGGTTCGATTCCGGAGAGGGAGCCTGAGAAACGGCTACCACATCCAAGGAAGGCAGCAGGCGCGCAAATTACCCAATCCCGACACGGGGAGGTAGTGACAATAAATACTGATACGGGGCTCTTTTGGGTCTCGTAATTGGAATGAGTACAATCTAAATCCCTTAACGAGGAACAATTGGAGGGCAAGTCTGGTGCCAGCAGCCGCGGTAATTCCAGCTCCAATAGCGTATATTAAAGTTGTTGCAGTTAAAAAGCTCGTAGTTGAACCTTGGGTCTGGCTGGCCGGTCCGCCTCACCGCGAGTACTGGTCCGGCTGGACCTTTCCTTCTGGGGAATCTCATGGCCTTCACTGGCTGTGGGGGGAACCAGGACTTTTACTGTGAAAAAATTAGAGTGTTCAAAGCAGGCCTTTGCTCGAATACATTAGCATGGAATAATAGAATAGGACGTGCGGTTCTATTTTGTTGGTTTCTAGGACCGCCGTAATGATTAATAGGGATAGTCGGGGGCGTCAGTATTCAGCTGTCAGAGGTGAAATTCTTGGATTTGCTGAAGACTAACTACTGCGAAAGCATTCGCCAAGATTTCATTAATCATTACGGCGGTCCTAGAAACCAACAAAATAGAACGCACGTCCTATTCTATTATTCCATGCTAATGTATTCGAGCAAAGGCCTGCTTTGAACACTCTAATTTTTTCACAGTAAAAGTCCTGGTTCCCCCCACAGCCAGTGAAGGCCATGAGATTCCCCAGAAGGAAAGGTCCAGCCGGACCAGTACTCGCGGTGAGGCGGACCGGCCAGCCAGACCCAAGGTTCAACTACGAGCTTTTTAACTGCAACAACTTTAATATACGCTATTGGAGCTGGAATTACCGCGGCTGCTGGCACCAGACTTGCCCTCCAATTGTTCCTCGTTAAGGGATTTAGATTGTACTCATTCCAATTACGAGACCCAAAAGAGCCCCGTATCAGTATTTATTGTCACTACCTCCCCGTGTCGGGATTGGGTAATTTGCGCGCCTGCTGCCTTCCTTGGATGTGGTAGCCGTTTCTCAGGCTCCCTCTCCGGAATCGAACCCTAATTCCCCGTTACCCGTTGCCACCATGGTAGGCCACTATCCTACCATCGAAAGTTGATAGGGCAGAAATTTGAATGAACCATCGCCGGCGCAAGGCCATGCGATTCGTTAAGTTATTATGATTCACCAAGGAGCCCCGAAGGGCATTGGTTTTTTATCTAATAAATACACCCCTTCCGAAGTCGAGGTTTTCAGCATGTATTAGCTCTAGAATTACCACAGGTATCCATGTAGTAAGGTACTATCAAATAAACGATAACTGATTTAATGAGCCATTCGCAGTTTCACAGTATAAAGTGCTTATACTTAGACATGCATGGCTTAATCTTTGAGACAAGCATATGACTACTGGCAGAATCAACCAGATACCTAGTTCCTGCAGGGTGTGCCCGGGAGCGTATCCGTAGATATGCTCCGCAAGACGCACCCCAAAGCCTCCGAAGAGGCAGCGTGTAACGTAGGCTTCACTCTGGAAGGGGCACACGAAGTGCCCGGCCACAGCGACACCCCCGGCGCACCGGGAGTACACAGATGACCATCCAATTGCCCCCACTGTAGCCCCCCAGGAACCGGTCCGCACGCAGGTAGACCCGGCCAGGAATCGCCTTTGCAGGCGTTGGCAGGCTGCGGCATACGGCCCTCGGGTGGAGGGTCCAGACTCCGCGGACACGCCGACGAACGGCGGCTCCCGCGGAGCGGCTCCCCCCGGGAATCTGTAAAAGAAGGCTGGCCAGCGGCCAACGATCCACAGACTCCATCGGTGCCGGGGACCGAGAACGGCCCCGGGCTTCAGACACCCCGGCAACAACGGGCACCCCCGGGCATGATT
Organism: Aspergillus eucalypticola CBS 122712; assembly: GCF_003184535.1. NCBI lineage: Eukaryota > Fungi > Ascomycota > Eurotiomycetes > Eurotiales > Aspergillaceae > Aspergillus > Aspergillus eucalypticola. Next base: position 1,155 of record NW_020290382.1, on the reverse strand, counting down.
AAGCCGGCGCGCCTCTGACTTGGCAAGCTACAGATCCCCGCGACACGATATCTCAGGGGTCACGGGCGCGTCCGCAAGGGACACTCCGGACCTCCAGTCGACTCGCAGCCGCGGGGCAGAGCACCTAAGACCAGAGAACACACCAGCCGCGCGGGAGAAATACCAACGGGCCGGGGTGGGCGGGCACCCCCGTTCCTGAAGCGAGGCCCCGAAGGACCTGTGCGCCACCAGTCACGGAGAGGTGACCTGCCTGGCAGGGAAGAAGTGTGGGTGGGCTTCCAGCAGCTGAGATCAGCTGCCTTTCACCTTCCACATAGTACCACCGGCCCTCCCTGGCCCGCAGACCGGCGCGCAAACGTTTTGTGGTCCGAAAGTGAACCGGGGGGGACCCATATAGTATGTGGTGGTCCGTGCGTCAGCCGCTTTTCCCATACAAAGTGGGCCACCCACACATGCCCTCTACCCGGGCTGCAAGGGGACTTAGGCATTTCTGTCCACGCTCGCTGCCCGTTACGCGGCCATACGCTCCGACGTTACGCCCGTTGTGCTCACTCTCGCAAACCGCTGTCGGCCGCCCACGCCGCCAACACCCACTCCTGTGCCCTTCCACTCCTCCGCCCACCGGCCAGTCACGTGGGCCTCCGCCGTAGTTGTGAGGGCTACACAAAACGCAAGCGCCCGGCTGTGCGCCCCCCTCCCCACGCCGGTTGACGGTCCGAGGCGTCGCTACATGGCGATGTGGAGAGGTTGATCGGTGGATTTGCCAGCCCGTGCGGCCTACGACCTGCCTGAGAGGCGTTGTCGGTGGGCGACCTACAAGGATCTCTACGGTGCATGTACGCGAGGTCGGCCAGATATTAGATTTTGGTGTGTTGTGTATCTCTCCATCTCTCCATCTACAGTGTACATTATCTCTATCGTTGTACTATAAACTACACATCGGTGATCTGAATCGAGCGACGTTGCTTACTGGGGGACGTGCTTGGGTCAGAGCCGTTGGCCATAAGTGGTGGTGCTCCTTGGTTGACCCGGGCGATATATATATATAATCGGCTGCAGGACTAGATCGGATCACACCAAGAGGCCGATGGCCGGCATCCGTGATGGAATTCGCACATGGACAGTCCCGAGCCATCGCTTAATGTCGCCCACGGG
>NW_020290380.1:0-5399 GCF_003184535.1 Aspergillus eucalypticola CBS 122712 | reverse complement strand
CGCGAAACGAGGATTGGGGGACAACACCTACAGAGATGTTTCCCGTCATCCGGAATTTTTGCCCCAACATGTGGACGAGATAACACGGGACTATCACCACCCACCTGTTCAAAGTCAGCCGCAAGGTACAGGTGGCCGGGACAGATCCGAGATGCGATCACAGAAACTGCATGTGTATACATTTCAAAGGAAACAAGGGACACTGGAAACACGACGAACTCCCTTGGATTGTGTGCTACACGGATATGTGCTCCACACATCATGACCAGAAGTACATCGCGACATATCGACCACAAGTACCAGAAGTGGTAGAAGCCAGGAAGGATCACTGTCCATGCACCAATTTCGGATGTTCATGCATAGGGTATAGACGACACCCGCACCACAAAGCAATGCACTGGATAACCTGCTTCGACAATCAGTGTATGACGCATTACGCAGCGAAAATAGAAAACTCGAAATTTCCGCAGAAACACCCAAGCCAACCAGAACCAAAGTGGCCAGAACAGCAATTAGCGGCCACCGAGTCAGGGAAGCATTTGAAGGTTCAAGCAACCGTGCTAGGACAACCAGCTCAAGTGCTAGTTGACTCTGGCGCAACCGGAAACTTCATGAACCCGCAATTCATGCAGCAACTTGGGATACTCGGAAAACAGAAAGCGAAACCAGAAGCGATTACCGGACTGAACGGGGAGAACCTGGGAACTCTCGCGTTAACAGTCGAGTCAGGGACCGTACCTATGACTATAATGGACCACTTCGAACACATAGATTTCGACGTGACACCATTGGGACGGTATGACATCGTGTTAGGGATTCCATGGCTCAGGGATCATAACCCACAGATCAATTGGAAGACTGAGGGTCTTCAATTCACCAATTGTGACTGCCCAAGACGACACCAGCAAGGACCAGGTATGGGGTCTGGATCCGTACGGCCCGCTAGCCAGCAAGAGACTGGGGCGAGAACTAAGCAACCTATGGGGAGGTTGAGAACACCACGGAAGCCTAACGCGCCAGGCACCGGAGGAAACTCAGAGGAAAGTGGTACTCGAGTATTGTCGCACAAGTAATAGCAGCAACCAAGCCAGCACAACGAGATTGGCTCAGGGAACTACCGGGATGGGCACCGGCAACAACCGAAGAATACTGCGAGTATAATACTGACAGCACCGACCCGAGGAGCGAGTCACAGGTGCAGGAACACAGGAACGACAGCACAAGGACCGGGACTCAGGAGCGAGGACCTAGGTCCAGCGACACAGGTCAAAGGACTCAGAGCGAGTGGAGACCCAAGCGCAGCGACACAGAGCCAACGGGGACTCAGGAAGGGTGGAGACTCGAGAGCAATGACACAAGAACAAAAGATTCACAAGAACTCCTAGCTGTGACCAAGAGCGACCCGTGCGTCCCGCCACAGTACGAAAGGTTCAGGGATCTGTTCGAACAACCGGAGAAGCCTGAATTACCTCAGCACGGAAAGCATGACCACACTATTCCTATTGAGGAAGGGAAGTCACCAGTGTGTAGAAAGATTTACCCGATGTCCGAAAAGGAATCGCAGGCGCTACGAGAATACATCGACGACCAATTAGCGAAAGGCAACATCAGACCGTCAAAGTCACCCGCAGGACATGGGGTCCTATTCGTACCAAAGAAAGACGGCAGCCTACGACTATGCGTGGATTACCGACCACTCAATGCAATCACGATCAAGGATCGGCACCCTTTACCCTTGATCTCGGAAATCCAAGATAAGATACGAGGGACAAAGTGGTTTACCAAACTCGACATCACCGATGCGTATTATCGTATACGTATTGCGGAAGGTGAAGAATGGAAAACCGCATTCAGAACGAAGTATGGACATTACGAATACTTGGTTATGCCATTTGGGCTTACCAACGCGCCCGCATCATTCCAGCGATATATCAACGAGGTACTGGGAGAGCACCTCGACAGATTTGTAATCGCCTACTTGGATGACATCCTGATCTTCTCGAAAACCGAGGAAGAACACGTCAGGCACGTGAGACTTGTTCTGCACAAGCTACGCCTACACAAGCTACGATGCAAGCTCAAGAAATGTGAATTCCATGTACAGGAAACGGAGTTCCTGGGACACTGGATATCCACGGAGGGAGTCCACACTGAGCGAGCTAAAGTGCAAGCTATTCGGGACTGGCCTCAACCCAAGAATTTAAAGGAGCTACAACAGTTCGTCGGATTAGTCAACTATTATCGACGATTTGTGGACGGATACGCTATCCACATGACACCACTGTTTGAACTTATGAAGAAAACACAGGAGTATAAGTGGGAAGAACCGCAGCAACGCGCATTCGAAAATATCAAACACCGACTTACCACGTCACCAGTGCTAGTGCAGCATGATCCAGAAAAGGAAACCACCATCGAAACCGATGCATCAGACTACGCTATTGGCATGCGTATGACGCAGCCAGGAGATGACGGAAAACCCAGACCAATCGCATTCCACTCAAGAAAGTTGGTTCAGGCGGAACTCAACTACGACATCCATGACAAGGAACTGCTAGCTATAGTGGTAGCATTCAAACAATGGAGGGTCTACCTCGAAGGAGCGAAACACACCGTCACCGTGAAAACAGACCATAAGAACTTGACCTACTTCACAACAACCAAAGAGTTGACCAGAAGACAAGCAAGATGGGCAGAAATCCTATCGCAGTACGATTTCCGTATCGTACACTGCAAGGGAACGGAAACGGACACGCAGATGCGCTCAGTCGCAGACCAGACTACGAATTAGGAGAAAAGGCTATCGAACCAGCCATCCTAAAACAGAATAAAGACGGATCGATCAGCTACAACAAAGCCAACCTTGCAGCAACACTGGAGATAGGCAGCGACCTAACCAAGCGACTAGCTGACGCCACCAAAACGACAAGGCACTCCAAGAAATGAGCAAAGGCTCACCGGACAAGATTACCATCAACGAGGAAGGATTAGCTTACTTCCACGGGCTAATCTTTGTGCCAACCAACATGAGGACAGAGATCGTGGCTATGCACCATGATGAGCCACTCAAGGACACTTAGGAGTCGAAAAAACCACAGAACTGATCGCTAGGAACTATTACATTCCGAATCTCAGACAAAAAGTACGCGATTACGTGGGACAGTGCGAGACATGCATCAGGGACAAGCCCGCGAGGCACCAACCATACGGACAAATGCAAATACAGGAGGCACCGCAACGACCATGGGAATGGATAACGATTGACTTCGTTGGTCCACTACCCGAGTCAAAAGGGTATGACGCTATCACAGTCATCACCGACCGCCTCACTAAATACATCCATCTCGTACCAAGCCAAACAACGATGACAGCGATACAGATGGCAGAACTATTTCTGGGAAATATTGTCGCAAACCACGGGATGCCAAAGTACATCACGTCGGATAGAGACAAGTTGTTCACCTCAAAGTTCTGGAGGTCACTTGCCGACCTCATGGGAATTGAAGAACGAATGACAACGGCTTATCACCCGCAGACAAATGGACAAACGGAAAGGGTTAACCAGACAATCGAACAATACCTGAGACACTACGTAAACTACCAGCAAGACGATTGGGCAGACCTGTTGCCGATGGCACAATTTCATACAATAACGCCAATCATTCGACAATCGGAGTCTCACCGTTCTATGCTAATTACGGTTATCACCCAAGATTCCTTGGAACACCGATAGGAAGCAACCAATTGCTGATATAGCCGAAGACATTGTCACATTCACGGGAAACATGCACACCCAACTATCCCGAGACATCGAATTCATGAACCTACGAAGCAAGATATACTACGATCATCGACACGGAAAGGAACCTGACCTAAAAAGAGGGGAGAAAGTATTCCTACTCCGCAGGAATATTAAAACAAACGACCAAGCCAGAAACTCGATCACCACAAACTAGGACCATTCGTCATCGAGGAAAAGAAAGGACCAGTCAATTACAAACTAAGACTACCGAAATCGATGAACAGAATTCACCCAGTGTTTCATATCTCATTATTGGAACCCGCACCAAAGAACGCTAGAATCGCAGGAAATGTGGAAATCGACGACGACACCGAACAAGAATATGAAGTCGAAGAGCATTCTAGACCACAAGAAATCAGCGGCAAGTCACACTACTTGGTGAAATGGGAAGGCTATGATACCTCAGAAAACACATGGGAACCTATCGAGAATTTGACGGGCTGTCACCAGCTTGTGGAACAGTACCACCAGCAGCAGGTCGAAGTTCGCCCAGAAGGAAGGGGAACAACCAACTGAGTCAGACTAGTGTCGTCTGACACAGCGGCAAGTTGAGCAGCGTCATGCTCGTCGGCCAGACGCTCCAGCTCCCGGAGATCCTCGGCGCTTGGAGGATCCTCCCCATCCAACAAATCCACACCACTCGAGTCGTGATCCAGCATCCGGCCACCACGATCCTTAAGGAATTTTCGATGTCTTCGCAGACGTTTCATTTTCGCAAATAATTGGCTCGATCTGCTCTTCGGTCTCTTCAATCTCTCGAGCTATTTTCTCTTCATCGCGCTGAAGTTTATCCCACTCGGAATCACTGTGGAAACGCTTCTCACACTTGCGACCACGACGAGTGCAGGCCGCACAATTTCGGTTTTTGGAATCCATGAAACAAGGAAGACCGTGGGAATCACACCAGGTGCAAGGAATTCGACCTGGACACCGTTACGGACGATCCGGTCAGCTTGATGGCAACGCTCTTTGTAGCGATTACGCAAAGGCATGATGACCCATCCTGGGGAAGAAAAGAAACTGAAGGACCGGCCAACACACAAGGGGGGAATACACACCTTTATGTTTCTTGAGGACAAGAAACTCGAAGGAGGGGAAGTGATGTTACGGACCCCTGCTAGTTAATCTACTAGTAAGGCGGACTCGCCAGGCAGAAAGCGCCGATAAGGGCAGCGCTCGGGCAAGCCAAGTTGTTATTTAGTACAATTCCCGATTACCTTTACGACGCCCAGAACGGCCACGCATCACGTGATCACGGTATACACACGGATCTATGGTATATGGTATACCATCCCGGTCTACAACTACCATGGCGGTATACGACAGACCTAATGGTATATGATATGGTATACGGAGGATAGGATATATAAGGACACTCCTTCATGTACTTAGTTAGTTCTGTTCTTCGTGCTCAATAACACTGTCTTTAAGTAACCATACATTTGGAAGCTTAGCGATAGAACACTCGTCCGCACTTACTTACGGATAGCTGCGCGGCACTATCTGGCCTTACTTCTCTTCTCGTGTCCAAGACCAGTTGTCCTTAGATAGTCATCAGCCTGATACTTCCTCGACCCAGTTCGACGGTACGTATACC
>NW_020290379.1:2500-5473 GCF_003184535.1 Aspergillus eucalypticola CBS 122712 | reverse complement strand
CTCCGGGCCATGCACCTCAGCAGGCTGGCGACGGCTCCTAGGGAGAAGCCCCTGGGAGCTGGCTGGCGAATTGCAATGTCACCTCGCGCGGGGATGAATCCTCTGCAGACGACTGAAGTGACCAAGCGGGTCGTGTACGCGGTCAAGTAGCCTTGTTGCTACGAGTCGCTGAGCGTCAGCCCGTCCTTGGCTAGATTTGTGTTATACACCTCCCCCACTGACAGGTCCGGCAGCGCCGGGCGGTTGGAGGGGGCTCTGGGATGGGACCCCCGGCCATGAGCCAGGGTCCCTCCCTCCTTCTCTTCGACCAACTTCATACGCCAGTTGGCCATTCGACTTCGCCGAGGAAGGAAGGGATGGATCTGGAATCAAATCGCGTTGACTTGGCTCGAACGGCGTCAAGGCAAGGAGGCCGTCCGGGCCCTTGTGCGCGTCCAAGGGCCGTTGACCAGTTGGCCGCGCGAGACGGTCGCCAGGACGCGGTGGGCCGGTGGGCGTCCCCCACGAATCACTTTCGGACCACAGAACGTTTGCACGCAGGATGGCCGGCCACACGGCGCCGGAGCACCTGTAGGGCGGGGGCGGCTGACCGGCCGGCGCTCACGGCGAGGGCCAGGCAGGCAGGCGTCCGGTGCCCGCGGCGAGTTGCGTGCGTGCTGGCGAAGGGAATTGACCAGTTGGCCGGGTGAGATGGGGTGATGCGAGGCGCCGCGGGGAGAGACGGGCCGGGATGGGGGGTAGGGCGCGCGCGCGGATGGCGAGGCAGCGAGGCGGCCGGGATGGCCGTGGATGGCTGCGGATTGCGGCGTGCGGGTGGTCGGCCGGCCGGCCCACTTTGTATGGGCGTTGGAGCTGACCAGTTGGCCAAGCGACATGGTGGGGGTCACCAAGTATGTTGACTCTGGATGTCATTCTACGACCAAGGATGGCTCTGTCTAACCCGTGGGCGACATTAAGCGATGGCTCGGGACTGTCCATGTGCGAATTCCATCACGGATGCCGGCCATCGGCCTCTTGGTGTGATCCGATCTAGTCCTGCAGCCGATTATATATATATATCGCCCGGGTCAACCAAGGAGCACCACCACTTATGGCCAACGGCTCTGACCCAAGCACGTCCCCCCAGTAAGCAACGTCGCTCGATTCAGATCACCGATGTGTAGTTTATAGTACAACGATAGAGATAATGTACACTGTAGATGGAGAGATGGAGAGATACACAACACACCAAAATCTAATATCTGGCCGACCTCGCGTACATGCACCGTAGAGATCCTTGTAGGTCGCCCACCGACAACGCCTCTCAGGCAGGTCGTAGGCCGCACGGGCTGGCAAATCCACCGATCAACCTCTCCACATCGCCATGTAGCGACGCCTCGGACCGTCAACCGGCGTGGGGAGGGGGGCGCACAGCCGGGCGCTTGCGTTTTGTGTAGCCCTCACAACTACGGCGGAGGCCCACGTGACTGGCCGGTGGGCGGAGGAGTGGAAGGGCACAGGAGTGGGTGTTGGCGGCGTGGGCGGCCGACAGCGGTTTGCGAGAGTGAGCACAACGGGCGTAACGTCGGAGCGTATGGCCGCGTAACGGGCAGCGAGCGTGGACAGAAATGCCTAAGTCCCCTTGCAGCCCGGGTAGAGGGCATGTGTGGGTGGCCCACTTTGTATGGGAAAAGCGGCTGACGCACGGACCACCACATACTATATGGGTCCCCCCCGGTTCACTTTCGGACCACAAAACGTTTGCGCGCCGGTCTGCGGGCCAGGGAGGGCCGGTGGTACTATGTGGAAGGTGAAAGGCAGCTGATCTCAGCTGCTGGAAGCCCACCCACACTTCTTCCCTGCCAGGCAGGTCACCTCTCCGTGACTGGTGGCGCACAGGTCCTTCGGGGCCTCGCTTCAGGAACGGGGGTGCCCGCCCACCCCGGCCCGTTGGTATTTCTCCCGCGCGGCTGGTGTGTTCTCTGGTCTTAGGTGCTCTGCCCCGCGGCTGCGAGTCGACTGGAGGTCCGGAGTGTCCCTTGCGGACGCGCCCGTGACCCCTGAGATATCGTGTCGCGGGGATCTGTAGCTTGCCAAGTCAGAGGCGCGCCGGCTTAATCATGCCCGGGGGTGCCCGTTGTTGCCGGGGTGTCTGAAGCCCGGGGGCCGTTCTCGGTCCCCGGCACCGATGGAGTCTGTGGATCGTTGGCCGCTGGCCAGCCTTCTTTTACAGATTCCCGGGGGGAGCCGCTCCGCGGGAGCCGCCGTTCGTCGGCGTGTCCGCGGAGTCTGGACCCTCCACCCGAGGGCCGTATGCCGCAGCCTGCCAACGCCTGCAAAGGCGATTCCTGGCCGGGTCTACCTGCGTGCGGACCGGTTCCTGGGGGGCTACAGTGGGGGCAATTGGATGGTCATCTGTGTACTCCCGGTGCGCCGGGGGTGTCGCTGTGGCCGGGCACTTCGTGTGCCCCTTCCAGAGTGAAGCCTACGTTACACGCTGCCTCTTCGGAGGCTTTGGGGTGCGTCTTGCGGAGCATATCTACGGATACGCTCCCGGGCACACCCTGCAGGAACTAGGTATCTGGTTGATTCTGCCAGTAGTCATATGCTTGTCTCAAAGATTAAGCCATGCATGTCTAAGTATAAGCACTTTATACTGTGAAACTGCGAATGGCTCATTAAATCAGTTATCGTTTATTTGATAGTACCTTACTACATGGATACCTGTGGTAATTCTAGAGCTAATACATGCTGAAAACCTCGACTTCGGAAGGGGTGTATTTATTAGATAAAAAACCAATGCCCTTCGGGGCTCCTTGGTGAATCATAATAACTTAACGAATCGCATGGCCTTGCGCCGGCGATGGTTCATTCAAATTTCTGCCCTATCAACTTTCGATGGTAGGATAGTGGCCTACCATGGTGGCAACGGGTAACGGGGAATTAGGGTTCGATTCCGGAGAGGGAGCCTGAGAAACGGCTACCACATCCAAG
>NW_020290378.1:0-5617 GCF_003184535.1 Aspergillus eucalypticola CBS 122712 | reverse complement strand
TTAAATTATAGATCTGATTATAAGATAAGAAAGAAGACTATTAAGCTAATTATTTTAAAATAATATAAAGATAAATTAATTAATTATAATAAGATTAATTTTATAATAATATTGAAGATAAGCAGTAATCTGACTAAATAATTAATTAATATTATTAGGAATAATAATATACTCCAGGAAATAAGTAAGGGCTCACCAGATAAAATTATTATTAATAAAAAAAAATTAGTCTATTTTTATAGATTAATCTTTATATTAGTTAACATGAGGACAGAGATTATAGTTATATATTATAATAAATTATTTAAAGAATATTTAAAAATTAAAAAAATTATAGAATTAATTATTAGAAATTACTATATTCTGAATCTTAGACAAAAAGTATATGATTATATAGAATAATATAAGATATATATTAGAAATAAGTCTATAAGATATTAATTTTATAGATAAATATAAATATAAAAGACATTGTAATAATTATAAGAATAAATAATAATTAATTTTATTAGTTTACTACCCGAATTAAAGAAGTATAATATTATTATAATTATTATTAATTATCTTATTAAATACATCCACCTTGTACTAAGCAAAATAATAATGACAGTAATATAAATAATAAAATTATTTTTAGAAAATATTATTATAAACCACGGGATGCTAAAGTATATTATAATAAATAAAAATAAATTATTTATTTTAAAATTCTGAAAATCACTTACTAATTTCATAAAAATTAAAAAATAGATAATAACAGCTTATTACCTGTAAATAAATAGATAAATAGAGAGAGTTAACTAAATAATTAAATAATATTTAAGATATTATATAAATTATTAATAAGATAATTAAGCAGACCTGTTATTTATAATACAGTTTTTATATAATAATATTAATTATTTAATAATTGGAGTTTTATTATTTTATATTAATTACAGTTATCACCCAAGATTCCTGGAAATACTGATAAGAAAGTAACCAGTTACTAATATAATTAAAAATATTATTATATTCATAAAAAATATATATATCCAGTTATCCTGTAATATTAAATTTATGAACCTATAAAGCAAGATCTATTATAATTACTGATATAAAAAAAAACCTGACTTAAAAAAAAAAGAGAAAATATTTTTATTTTATAAAAATATTAAAATAAAATAATTAAGCTAGAAACTTAATTATTATAAACTAGAATTATTTATTATTAAGGAAAAGAAAGGACTAGTTAATTATAAATTAAAATTATTAAAATTAATAAATAAGATTTATCCAGTATTTTATATCTTATTATTAGAACCAGCACCAAAAAATGCTAGAATCACAGAAAATATAGAAATTGATAACGACACTGAATAAGAATATGAAGTTAAAAGAATTTTAAATTATAAGAAAATTAGTAATAAATTATATTACTTAGTAAAATAGAAAGGGTATGATACTGTAGAGAATATATAAAAATTTATTAAGAATTTAACAGGCTGTCATCAGTTTGTGGAACAGTATTACTAGCAGCAAGGTTAAAGTTTGCCTAGAAAGAAGAGGAACTAATTAACTGAGTTAAGCTAGAATTAAGCTTAGATATAATAATTAATTTAAAATTATTATTTACGGTAATACTAGTCTTGGTCTTAGATATTATAGTTTTTTAATTATGTAACTTCTTTTATATTTTATATTTTTTTTGTTTTTATTTTTTGAGCTTTTCTAGCTTCTCAATTTTCTTTATATTATAAGCTATGAAATCACCGGCTTATTTCTGTAATAATTATTTCTGTTTCTGTAATTAAAGAAGTTTTACCAGGATAATTTCTTTTTTTTCTTTAATAAAATTCTGAGTCTTGACCAGACATTTCCACTCAGCATTAGAAAATAAGGGATTAGATATTTTATAATAAATATTATTTATTTTAATATATTTATTATAATGATCAGAATTTTCGGACTTGATGTATACTTTATGCAAACGGATGTAATGCTCATAAGAAAAAACCGCGAGGAAACTTTTATCTTTGATTTACTAGTAAAGATTTTTCTTATGAATAGAAGAATTGGATGACATAATTAACTCTGGATAGAAAAGAAAGTAAAGATATTGCTAGATAACTCATCTCAAGAGGAGGAATACCACAGATTTATATTTCTTAGAAATAAGCAATCTTGAAGAAGGGGGAGTAATATTACAGACTCCTGCTAGTTAATTTATTAATAAGACGGACTCGCCAGGCAGAAAATACTGATAAGAATAGTACTCAGGCAAAATTAAGTTATTATTTAGTAGAATTCCTGATTATCTTTACAATATCTAAAACGGCCATGCATCACGTGACTATAGCAGCATGTCGCTAACAAGCTATAACATGTTAATGTTATAATCAGGACATGTCAGTGACATGAGATAATATACCAGCAGCATAATATATTATAATAATAGTATATGAAGAATAGGATATATAAGAATATTTTTTTATATACTTAACTAGTTCTATTTTTTATGCTTAATAATATTATCTTTAAGTAACTATATGTTTGGAAGCTTAGTGATAGAATACTTATCTGTATATACTTATAAATAGCTGTATAATATTATCTGGCCTTACTTTTCTTCTTGTGTCCAAAACCAGTTATTCTTAAATAATCATCAGCTTGATACCTCCTCGATACAGTTCGACGGTATGTATACCAGTGAAGCTAAGCTAACCAGGGCAGGGAAGTGATCCTAGGGTTTGACATATGTCTCTTTACTCTGTGAGTACTATGAAATAAATAAAATAAATTTATAAAAATATTTTTACTTATAAAAAAATTTTATAAATATTATCTAGAGATATTACTTGTCTTATAAAAATAAAATTAAATTACAGAGATTCTAGTTAAAAAAAATATTTTTTAAAATTTCAATTCACTTTTAGAATAAATAATTAATTTTCATGAGAATATTATTGATATATTAAAATATTTAAAAATAATTTTTACTAATCTAAATAAAGCTTATAATATCTGGTATTAATATTAAAAATTAAAAATAATATTTAAAGAAAAGTTTTATAGCTTTATCTTTATATTTTAATATCTAGCTGTAGAGACTGGTATTATAAAAATTTATTAAATTCTGTACTGGCACTTCAGATCTTATTAATTAGATAATAAAATATTTTAATAAAACTAATTTATTATTTTATTATATTTTATTAATTATTTTAAATATTATTATTTTTATTATTTTTATTTTTATTAGTATCTGAACTTTTTGAACTACTAGTTATATTTTAAATTTAAAATTTAAGAACTGTATCTGTATAATAATTAAAAAATAATATTTTATTTATTAAAAATAAAATTACTTAGCTAAAAATTACTTGAAAAAGAAAATAACTTAAATTAAATAAAAAAAAATTATAAAAAAAAATAAATAAATAAAAAATAATATTTAAAAAATTTTTTTCTTAAATAAAATAAAATTTATTTAAATATACTAGATTTATAGATTCTGCTAGGCTAAGAAAATAAAAATTTTATAATAAATATTTTAATATTAAAAAATAAATTAACAGTATCTATCTATACTTTAACAGACACTAGAATAAATATATTTATATATATAAATACTGATTTTGTGATTAAACTAGTATATTGATTCTAAAATAAAATAATTTTTCTAATAATTAAATATATTATAACAGAATTTAATAGAAAAATTATTATATTTTAATATATATTATTTATTTTAATCTTAGTATTAATAAATAATAATTTAATAATATATTTTTTCTAATTCTTGATCTTAGTTGGTATAATATTATATTAGACAGAATATGATTTGTAAAATATAAAATTTTATTAAATTATTAATATTATTAATTTATTTAATCTAATTTATTTCTATTATAAGATAAGATCAGAGCAGGCTTATTATATTAAATTTTATAAAATATTTTAAATTAATAATTTATAAATTAAAATTATTAACAGAATATTATCTATTAAAATAAATATTTTTAGAAAATACTAGAGTTATTATATCTTATATTAATTTTAAAATATAAATTAATATTTTTATAAATCTTCCAGAGCTTCCCGCAGGAGATATAAATTAAAATAAATTATAATATTAATAATTAAAATTTTTAATATTAGTAATCTGTACTATTTCTGAGATTTTAAGCAAGAGTATATTAAATAAAATTAAAATAATATTAATTAAAATTATTATATTTTATATCTTTGAAACTAGAAATCTGAGATATTTATTATATTTTTAAATATAATTAAAAAAATAATCTTAAATAAATAAATTCTTTTAAATTAAAATCCTGAACTAATAAAAAAAATAAATTAAATAAATTTTATTTAAATATTATTATAATTTAATAAATATTTTTTAAAAAAAAATTAAATATTTTTCTATTATTTTATTTTTATAATTACTAGATAAAGTTAAAGAAAGAGAACCTACTAAAAATAATTTTTTTATATAAAATAATTTTAAAAAAACTTAAAACTGTCTAATAATATATTATTAAAAATTTTAAAAAAAATTTAATATTTTTAATATTATATTATATATTTTTTTAATTCTTATGGTGCGGAAGCCCGGAGGAGAATTATATTTATATATTAATTATTAAAAATTAAATATATTAATTTATAAAAATTTCTATTCTATCCTGCTTATTAATAAAATAATAAACCGGCTAAAAAATATTAAAATTTTTATTAAATTTAATATTTACTAAAAATTTTATTAAATCTGTATAGACCCTGGCTTTAAGAATCTAATAATATTCTATATTTATTATAAGATTATAAATATTATATATTATTATTTAATTTTATTAATAATCTGGCTACTTTCTAGTAATTTATTATTTTTATAAACTTTTTAGATAAGTTTATTATTACTTATATTAATAATATGTTAATCTTCAGTGAAAATAAGACTAAATATAAATTTTATATATATTAAATTCTAGAATATTTTTATATTATTAATCTCTAAACTATTATAAATATAAATTTTATATAATAAAAATAAAGTTTTTAGGCTTTATAATCTTATTATTTAATATATATATAAATTTAATTAAGACTGCTATAATTACTGAATAATAATATTTTATAATTATTAAAAAAATTTAATTTTTTTTAAACTTCTATAACTTCTACTATTAATTTATAAAGAAGTATAATTAAATTATAAAATTTATAATTTAATTAATCTAGAAAAATATTTTTTTTTATAAAATAATATGTATAAAAAAGTTTTCCAGACTTTAAAAAAAATTTTAATATTTATATTTATATTAATATATTATAATCTTTCTAGGCCTACGCGGGTAAAAATTAATATTATTAATAAAATAATAATAAAAGTCCTTTTTTAATAAATTAATAAAATATAATATTTTATAATTTATTATTTTAAAATTATATCTCTGTCTAAGTATAACTATAATATTTATTATTAAAAAATATTAATAATTATATAAACTCTAATAGAATAGCATATTAAATTAAAAGAATTACAGTAATTAAAAAAATTTAATATTTTTATAAATTATTAAATTTTAAAGTATTTTATAATTATTAAAAAATTTAATATTTAATAAATTTA
>NW_020290376.1:0-6035 GCF_003184535.1 Aspergillus eucalypticola CBS 122712 | reverse complement strand
TAATATATTAATATTTATAATTAATAGAATATTATTACAGAAAGATAAGAATAGCTAGTAAATATTAATTATATTTTATTTATAAAAATAATTACAGCTAAATAAAATTATAAAATTTTAAATTAAAAATTATTTATAATAATTAAATTCTTTAAAGAATAATAATATTAGTTAAAAGAAATAGATCTTATAATAAAAATTATAATAAATTATAAAGTCCTGAAATACTTTATAATTAATAAAAAATTATTATAAAATAAATATAATAAATATAATATCTTATAGTATTTAGATTTTATATTATATACTGGCCAGGAATCTAGAATCCTGTAAATACTTTATTATAATATCTAGACTATGAGAAAGAAGCATCTATAAAAAATTATAAAAAATTAAAAAAAATAATATTATAATAATTCTTTAATTTATTAAAAATATATTACAGAAAGAAAGAATTTGTGATAATTAAATAAATTTTAATTTATAAAAATATTTTAATCCAGAAACAGCTTATAAAGAGAAAAATAATAAAAAAAACTATTTTTATAAAAATATTATATTATAAGAATTTATCCGCGGAATTACTTGAGAAGATATTATAAATATTAATTTAAAATAAATAAACTTAGAGAATCTATAAAAAATTAAAGAATTTTATAAATTTTAGATTTATAAAAAATAAGAAAATTAATAAGTTTATTAAATAAAAAAATTATAATAATTTTTTTAAAATTATAGAAAATTATATATTCCTGATAAACCGAAGTTAAAGTTATAAATATTTATAAAATTATATAATAATTTTATTATAAGATATTTTATAAGTAAGAAAATAATAATACTAGTTTTATAATAATTTTCATAGATAAAAATAGAAAAATTATATAAAAATACTATAAGACCTGTAAAGTCTGCTAAAAAAATAATTTATAAAAAATAATAAAATTTATTAAAATTACTTCCAGTATTTATAAAATTATAGAAAGAAGTTATAATAGATTTTATTATAAATTTATTTATAAGTACTAATATTATAAGAGATTCATAAGAAATCTTTAATAATATTTTAATAATAATAAATAAATATAATAAAATAATTTGTTTTATATTTTTATAAAAGAGTCTTATAAGAGAGAATTTTATAAAAATTTTTTTATAAAAAATTTTTTAATTATATAAAATACTTATAAAAATTATTATAAATTAAGATAATATATTTATAAAAAAACTCTAGTCAGACTTTATATATATTTTTATAATAAAGTAAAGATTAAGTACAGTCTATTATTTATAAATAAATAATTAAATAAAATATTTAAATAATATTTTTAAATAATACTTATGAAATTATATAAATTTTAAGTAAGATAATTATAGACAGATTTCTTATTATTTATAAAATTTATATATAATAATTTCTTACAAGTATTAATCAAGGAGATATTATTTTATATTATATTTATAAAATATTTATAAATACTTAGTTTAGACTCTTATAAGAGAGTCTAGAAGAAAATAAATATTTTCATAAAATTTAAAAAAATTTAATAATTATTTATTAGAAATAGAAGAAATTTTATAATTATATAAAATAATTTAAGAACTTTGCAGTAAATTAAATAATTTAATTATCTATAAAATATTTATTGAAAATAAATTAATAAAAAGTTAAAATTATAAAATAAAAGATTTTATTATATATTAAAAAAATAAATATATAAGTTTATAAATTAGAATTATTTATAAATATTTAAATTTATAATATATTCTATGTTGTTACAGACCCCTGCTAGTTAATCTACTAGTAAGGCGGACTCGCCAGGCAGAAAACGCCGATAAGAGCAGTGCTCGGGCAAAGCCAAGTTGTTATTTAGTAGAATTCCTGATTATTCTTATAACGCCTAAAACGGCCACGCATCACGTGACCACAGCAGTATATCGCTAACAAGCTATAACATGTCAACACTACAATCAGAGCATGTCAGCGACATGAGATAATATACCAGCAGCATAATATATTATAACAACAGTATACGGAGGATAGAATATATAAGAATATTCTTTCATATACTTAGCTAGTTCTGTTCTTTATGCTTAATAATACTGTTTTTAAGTAACTATATATTTGGAAGTTTAGTAATAGAATACTTATCTGTATATATTTATAAATAACTATATAATATTATCTGGCTTTACTTTTCTTCTCATGTCTAAGACTAGTTATTTTTAAATAGTTATTAGTCTGATACCTCCTTGATACAGTTTGATGGTATATATACCAGTAAAGCTAAGCTAACCAGAATAGAAAAATAATTCTAGAATTTAATATATTAAATATCTATTAGTATAAATATTTATTAGTTATAAATTATTTATTATATTAATTACTTCAAGTTTACTGTATACTCTGCAGCAAGGCTCTAGTGCCCAAGAAAGAGAATAGTAATAAAATCTGATAATATAAAAATTAATAGATATAGTTAATTAATTATAAGAAAGTATTACTATCTTGGAATAATAGAATTAATTACTTGAAGAATACTTAGTAATTAAGTCTATTAAAATTAGATTACTAGATTTATTTAATAATAATTAATTAAAGCTTAGGGCTTTCTTGATCTAGTTAAATTTATATTTTAATATAAATAAAGAAAAGTTTAAGAATAAAATTAATAAGATTTTTTTTATATTTATCTATTTAACTGGAATAGTATTTAATTGGTTTGAGTTATTTATCTGTAATTACTAGAAAAAGCTGGTAAAAGATCAAGATAATAATATTAAAAAAATTTTTATTAATTATACTAGATTTAAGAAATATCTCGAACAAATATTCAGAGATATTAATATATTATAAAATACTGAATAAAAGCTATAATAATTTAAGTAAACTGAATTAATATTTAAATATATCTCTAAGTTTTTATAAATTATTAATTACTTAGACTAGAATAAAAATGCTTATATTATATAATTTAAAGAAGAACTTAAGATAGAGATCTAAAAGAAACTTATTTAATAAAAATAATTAAATATATTATAATAAATAATTACAGCAGCAGTTAAAATTAATAATAAGTTATACAAGTATAATATAAAATAAAAAAAAGATTAATAGATTAATAAATTTATATTTTAATAAAATAACTAACAGAGTTATTAAATTAATAATAAAAGACCAGTACAGCCTAGAAGCCTGGAATATAAGAATTTTTATAGACTGAAATTAATAAAGCTAGATATAATATAGTATTAAACTTAATAAAATAAAGTCTCCAAGGAGAAGCTTGAAAGATATAAAAAAATTATTTATATTTTAATTTTAGTAAGATAAATTATTAGTTAAGAGATTATAAATAAAGATAGTAATAGTTTTAAAAGTAGTTAAAAACTATAAATAAAGATTAATCAGAATTAAATAAAAAGACTAAAGAAGTCTATAATATTATTAAAATTAAATTAATAGAAGATTAAATTAAATCTATAATATAGGTATAAAGTAGTAAGAAATTATATATTATATAATAAAAATAACTATTAATACTAGTAAACAGAATATACCAGAACTGGTTAAAATAACAGGCTGATATGGATAAGCTAATAATATTAATAGAATTATAAGAAATTTACTAATTATCTGAATTATTTAATTAGCCTATGGGAATTGATAATAATAATAAGCTAATTCTAGAGAATAAATATTTTAATATAATTTAGAATAAGCTTGATTTTTTAGATAAAAAGTATAATATTTAGTTAAATAATTTTAAATTTAGCAAGAAGAGACTTAGTAAAATATCTAATATTTTAAAGAAATCTTTATTAAATATTAGTGAATTATACTCTATGCAATAAAATAAAAATAAAAAGAACCAGGAAAAAATAAAAATAATATTTTTTATTAATTAAATTATATTATAAAGAAGTTTAAGAAAAATTTAATATAATTTTATCTAGAATTTAAGAAAGTCATATAATACTACTTATATTAGAATCTAAAATATTAGAAAATACAAAATAAGAATTAAAGATAATATCTATAAAAATATTTTTATTATCTGGAATTTTGTCTAATATATAAATAAAATAATATAAATTATCACTATTATCTATTCAAAGTTAGTTATAAAATATAAATAACTAGAATAGATTTCTGATATAATTATAAGAACTGCATGTATATATATTTTAAAGAAAATAAGAAATATTAAAAATATAATAAATTTTCTTAGATTATATACTATATGAATATATATTTTATATATTATAATCAGAAATATCTCGTAATCTATTAACTAAAAGTACCAGAGATTATAGAAACCAGAAAGAACTACTGTCTATATATTAATTTTAGATATTTATATATAGAATATAGATAATATCTATATTATAAAATAATGTATTAGATGGCCTGCTTTGATAATTAATATATAATATATTATGCAGTGAAAATAGAAAACTCAAGATTTCTACAGAAATATTTAAGTTAACCAGAACTAAATTAGCTAGAATAATAATTAATAGTTATTAAATTAGAAAAGTATCTGAAGATTTAAATAATTATACTAAAATAATTAGTTTAAATACTAGTTAATTCTAATATAACTAGAAATTTTATAAATCTGTAATTTATGCAGCAACTTGGGATACTCAGAAAATAGAAAATAAAACCAGAAATAATTACTAGATTAAATAAAAAGAATCTAGAAACTTTTATATTAATAATTAAATCAGAAATTATATTTATAATTATAATAAATTATTTTGAATATATAGATTTTAATATAATATTATTAGAATAATATAATATTATATTAAGGATTCTATGGCTCAGGAATTATAATTTATAGATTAATTAAAAAACTAAGAGTCTTTAATTTATTAATTATAATTATTTAAAATAATATTAATAAAAATTAAATATAAAATCTGGATCTGTATAGTCTGCTAGCTAGCAGGGGACTGGAGTAAGGATTAAATAATTTATAAAAAAATTAAGAATATCATAAAAGTTTAATATATCAGGTATTAAAGAGAATTTAAAGAAAAATAATATTTTAAGTATTATTATATAAATAATAATAGTAACCAAGTTAGTATAAAAAGATTAGTTTAAGAAATTACTAGAATAGATATCAGTAATAACTGAAGAATATTATAAATATAATATTAATAGTACTGATTCAGGAGGCGAGTCATAGGTATAAAAATATAAGAATAATAATATAAAAACTAGAACTCAGGAGTAAGAATCTAGATTTAATAATATAAATTAAAAGATTTAAGATAAATAGAGATCTGAGTATAATAATATAAAGTTAATAAAAATTTAAAAAAAATAAAGATCTGAGAATAATAATATAAGATTAAATAATTTATAAAAATTTTTAATTATAATTAAAAGTAATCTGTGTGTTCTATTATAATATAAAAAATTTAAGAATCTATTTAAATAATAAAAAAAATCTGAATTATTTTAATATAGAAAATATAATCATACTATTTCTTTTAAGAAAGAAAAATTATTAGTATATAAAAAATTTATTTAATATCTGAGAAAAAATTACAGGCGCTATAAAAATATATTAAAAATTAATTAATAAAAAATAATATCAGATTATTAAAATTATTTATAAAACATGAAATTTTATTTATACTGAAAAAAGATAATAATTTATAATTATATATAAATTACTAATTATTTAATATAATTATAATTAAGAATTAATATCCTTTACTCTTAATCTCAGAAATCCAAGATAAGATATAAGAAATGAAATAATTTATTAAACTTAATATTATTAATATATATTATTATATATAAATTACGGAAGATGAAGAATGGAAAATTATATTTAAAATAAAATATAAATATTATAAATATCTAATTATATTATTTAGATTTACTAATACGCCTGTATTATTCCAGTAATATATTAATGAGGTACTAGAAGAATATTTTAATAAATTTATAATTATTTATTTAAATAATATTTTAATTTTCTTAAAAACTGAGAAAGAATATATCAGATATA
>NW_020290375.1:0-6082 GCF_003184535.1 Aspergillus eucalypticola CBS 122712 | reverse complement strand
TACAATAACGCCAATCATTCGACAATCGGAGTCTCACCGTTCTATGCTAATTACGGTTATCACCCAAGATTCCTTTGGAACACCGATAGGAAAGCAACCAATTGCTGATATAGCCGAAGACATTGTCACATTCACGGAAACATGCACACCCAACTATCCCGAGACATCGAATTCATGAACCTACGAAGCAAGATATACTACGATCATCGACACGGAAAGGAACCTGACCTAAAAAGAGGGGAGAAAGTATTCCTACTCCGCAGGAATATTAAGACAAAACGACCAAGCCAGAAACTCGACCACCACAAACTAGGACCATTCGTCATCGAGGAAAAGAAAGGACCAGTCAATTACAAGCTAAGGCTACCAAAATCGATGAACAGAATTCACCCAGTGTTTCATATCTCATTATTGGAACCCGCACCAAAGAACGCTAGAATCGCAGAAAATGTGGAAATTGACGACGACACCGAACAAGAATACGAAGTCGAAAGGATTCTAGACCACAAGAAGATTAGCGGCAAGTCACACTATTTGGTCAAATGGGAAGGTTACGATACCCCAGAAAACACATGGGAACCTATCGAGAATTTGACGGGCTGTCACCAGCTTGTGGAACAGTACCACCAGCAGCAAGGTCGAGGTTCGCCCAGAAGGAAGGGGAACCAACCAACTGAGTCAGGCTAGGGTCGTCTGACACAGCGGCAAGTTGAGCAGCGTCGTGCTCGTCGGCCAGACGCTCCAGCTCCCGGAGATCCTCGGCGCTTGGAGGATCCTCCTCATCCAACCGCTCCAACACATTTGAGTCGTGATCCAGCATCCGCTCACCACGGTCTTTTAAGAATTGTTGTTGTTTGAACAAACGAGCCACCTTAGCAGAAATACGGGCCTGCTCGGCTAAGGCCTCGGCAAGCTCACTTTGCACTTTCGATTGATTTCGCTTCAAATCATTCCACTCCTTATCGTTATGAAACCGTTTCTCGCATTTCCGACCACGACGAGTGCAAGCAGCACAATTTCGGCTCTTCGAATCCATGATACAAGGAATGCCTTTTAGGAAGCAATGTTCGCAGGAATTTTCAACAATATGACCGTTCTCACGAATCTCGTCAGATTGGCGAATACGCTCTTTCACTCGGTCACGGTTAGTATGACGGCGAGACATGTTGACCCATCCTGGGGAAGAAAAGAAACTGAAGGACCCGACCAACGCACACGGGGAAATACGCACCTTTATGTTTCTTGAGGACAAGAAACCTCGAAGGAGGGGAAGTGATGTTACGGACCCCTGCTAGTTAATCTACTAGTAAGGCGGACTCGCTAGGCAGAAAGCGCCGATAAGGGCAGCGCTCGGGCAAAGCCAAGTTGTTATTTAGTACAATTGCGAATTGCCAATACGACGCCCGAAACGGCCACGCATCACGTGACCATCTACCATCAAGCCTACCATTAAGGGTATACTTAAGGTATACTGGAACCCTGGACTACGATTGGGTCGACCATCGATCTACCCAGAATGGTATACGATGTGGTATACGGAGGATAGGATATAAGGACACTCTTTCATGTACTTAGTTAGTTCTGTTCTTCGTGCTCAATAACACTGTCTTTAAGTAACCATACATTTGGAAGCTTAGCGATAGAACACTCGTCCGCACTTACTTACGGATAGCTGCGCGGCACTATCTGGCCTTACTTCTCTTCTCGTGTCCAAGACCAGTTGTCCTTAGATAGTCATCAGCCTGATACTTCCTCGACCCAGTTCGACGGTACGTATACCAGTGAAGCTAAGCTAACCGGGACAGAGAAGCGATCCTAGGGTTTGACAAAAATCTCTAAGAAAAAGCTTGAAAAGTATAAAAAAAACTATTTATATTTTAATCATAGTAAGACAGATTACTAATTAAAAGACTATAAATAGAAATAATAATAATTTTAAAAATAATTAAAAATTATAAATAAAGATTAATTAAATAAAAAAACCAGAGAAATCTATAATATTACTAGAATTAAATTAATAGAAGAATAGATTAAATCTATAATATAAATATAAAATAATAAGAAGCTACATGCTATATAATAAAAATAATTATTAATACTAGTAAATAGAATATATCAGAACCAGTTAGAATAATAGACTAATATAAATAAACTAACAGTACTAATAAAACTATAAAAAATTTACTAATTATCTAAACTATTTAATTAGCCCATAAAAGTTGATGATAATAATAAACTAGTTCTAAAAAATAAATATTCTAATATAATTTAAAATAAATTTAATTTTTTAAATAAAGAATATGGTACTCAGTTAAATAATTTTAAATTTAATAAAAAAAAACTTAGTAAGATACCAGATATTATAAAAAAATCTTTATCAGAAATCAGCAGACTATACTTTATATAATAAAAAGAAAATAAAGAAAACTAAAAAAATAATAAAAATAATATTTTTTATTAATTAAATTATATTATAAAAAAGTTTAAAAAAAATCTAGCACAAGTTTATCTAGAACTTAAAAAAGTCATACAACATTATCTATATTAAAATTTAAAATATTAAAAAACACAAAATAAGGATTAAAAATAATATTTATAAAAATATTTCTATTATCCAGAATTTTATTTAATATATAATAAAATAATATAAACTATTACTATTACCTGTTTAAAATCAGCCGCAAGGTACAAATAACAGAAATAAATCTAAGATATAATTACAGAAATTATATATATATATATTTTAAAAAAAATAAGAAATATTAGAAATATAATAAACTTTTTTAAATTATATATTATACAGATATGTATTCTACACATCATGACTAAAAATACATCGCGACATATCAACTATAAATACTGGAAATAGTAGAAGTTAGAAAAGATTACTATTTATATATTAACTTTAGATATTTATATATAGAATATAAATAATATCTATATTATAAAATAATATACTAAATAACCTGCTTTAATAATCAGTATATAACACATTACGCAGCAAAAATAAAAAACTCGAAATTTCTGTAGAAATATTTAAATTAACTAGAACTGAATTAGCTAGAATAATAATTAACAGCTATTAAATCAGGAAAATATCTAAAAATTCAGATAATTATATTAAAATAACCAGTTTAAGTACTAGTTGACTCTAGTATAACCAGAAACTTTATAAATTTATAATTTATGCAGCAACTTAGGATACTGTCAAACCCTAGGATCGCTTCTCTGTCCCGGTTAGCTTAGCTTCACTGGTATACGTACCGTCGAACTGGGTCGAGGAAGTATCAGGCTGATGACTATCTAAGGACAACTGGTCTTGGACACGAGAAGAGAAGTAAGGCCAGATAGTGCCGCGCAGCTATCCGTAAGTAAGTGCGGACGAGTGTTCTATCGCTAAGCTTCCAAATGTATGGTTACTTAAAGACAGTGTTATTGAGCACGAAGAACAGAACTAACTAAGTACATGAAGGAGTGTCCTTATATATCCTATCCTCCGTATACCATATCATATACCATTAGGTCTGTCGTATACCGCCATGGTAGTTGTAGACCGGGATGGTATACCATATACCATAGATCCGTGTGTATACCGTGATCACGTGATGCGTGGCCGTTCTGGGCGTCGTAAAGGTAATCGGGAATTGTACTAAATAACAACTTGGCTTTGCCCGAGCGCTGCCCTTATCGGCGCTTTCTGCCTGGCGAGTCCGCCTTACTAGTAGATTAACTAGCAGGGGTCCGTAACATCACTTCCCCTCCTTCGAGGTTTCTTGTCCTCAAGAAACATAAAGGTGTGTATTCCCCCCTTGTGTGTTGGCCGGGTCCTTCAGTTTCTTTTCTTCC
The DNA here is from genome assembly GCF_003184535.1 of Aspergillus eucalypticola CBS 122712. Classification (NCBI taxonomy): domain Eukaryota; kingdom Fungi; phylum Ascomycota; class Eurotiomycetes; order Eurotiales; family Aspergillaceae; genus Aspergillus; species Aspergillus eucalypticola. Next base: position 2,236 of record NW_020290375.1, on the reverse strand, counting down.
CCAGGATGGGTCATCATGCCTTTGCGTAATCGCTACAAAGAGCGTTGCCATCAAGCTGACCGGATCGTCCGTAACGGTGTCCAGGTCGAATTTCCTTGCACCTGGTGTGATTCCCACGGTCTTCCTTGTTTCATGGATTCCAAAACCGAAATTGTGCGGCCTGCACTCGTCGTGGTCGCAAGTGTGAGAAGCGTTTCCACAGTGATTCCGAGTGGGATAAACTTCAGCGCGATGAAGAGAAAATAGCTCGAGAGATTGAAGAGACCGAAGAGCAGATCGAGCAATTATTTGCGAAAATGAAACGTCTGCGAAGACATCGAAAATTCCTTAAGGATCGTGGTGGCCGGATGCTGGATCACGACTCGAGTGTGTTGGATTTGTTGGATGGGGAGGATCCTCCAAGCGCCGAGGATCTCCGGGAGCTGGAGCGTCTGGCCGACGAGCATGACGCTGCTCAACTTGCCGCTGTGTCAGACGACACTAGTCTGACTCAGTTGGTTGGTTCCCCTTCCTTCTGGGCGAACTTCGACCTTGCTGCTGGTGGTACTGTTCCACAAGCTGGTGACAGCCCGTCAAATTCTCGATAGGTTCCCATGTGTTTTCTGAGGTATCATAGCCTTCCCATTTCACCAAGTAGTGTGACTTGCCGCTGATTTTCTTGTGGTCTAGAATCCTTTCGACTTCATATTCTTGTTCGGTGTCGTCGTCGATTTCCACATTTTCTGCGATTCTAGCGTTCTTTGGTGCGGGTTCCAATAATGAGATATGAAACACTGGGTGAATTCTGTTCATCGATTTCGGTAGTCTTAGTTTGTAATTGACTGGTCCTTTCTTTTCCTCGATGACGAATGGTCCTAGTTTGTGGTGATCGAGTTTCTGGCTTGGTCGTTTTGTTTTAATATTCCTGCGGAGTAGGAATACTTTCTCCCCTCTTTTTAGGTCAGGTTCCTTTCCGTGTCGATGATCGTAGTATATCTTGCTTCGTAGGTTCATGAATTCGATGTCTCGGGATAGTTGGGTGTGCATGTTTCCCGTGAATGTGACAATGTCTTCGGCTATATCAGCAATTGGTTGCTTTCCTATCGGTGTTCCAAGGAATCTTGGGTGATAACCGTAATTAGCATAGAACGGTGAGACTCCGATTGTCGAATGATTGGCGTTATTGTATGAAAATTGTGCCATCGGCAACAGGTCTGCCCAATCGTCTTGCTGGTAGTTTACGTAGTGTCTCAGGTATTGTTCGATTGTCTGGTTAACCCTTTCCGTTTGTCCATTTGTCTGCGGGTGATAAGCCGTTGTCATTCGTTCTTCAATTCCCATGAGGTCGGCAAGTGACCTCCAGAACTTTGAGGTGAACAACTTGTCTCTATCCGACGTGATGTACTTTGGCATCCCGTGGTTTGCGACAATATTTCCCAGAAATAGTTCTGCCATCTGTATCGCTGTCATCGTTGTTTGGCTTGGTACGAGATGGATGTATTTAGTGAGGCGGTCGGTGATGACTGTGATAGCGTCATACCCTTTTGACTCGGGTAGTGGACCAACGAAGTCAATCGTTATCCATTCCCATGGTCGTTGCGGTGCCTCCTGTATTTGCATTTGTCCGTATGGTTGGTGCCTCGCGGGCTTGTCCCTGATGCATGTCTCGCACTGTCCCACGTAATCGCGTACTTTTTGTCTGAGATTCGGAATGTAATAGTTCCTAGCGATCAGTTCTGTGGTTTTTCGACTCCTAAGTGTCCTTTGAGTGGCTCATCATGGTGCATAGCCACGATCTCTGTCCTCATGTTGGTTGGCACAAAGATTAGCCCGTGGAAGTAAGCTAATCCTTCCTCGTTGATGGTAATCTTGTCCGGTGAGCCTTTGCTCATTTCTTGGAGTGCCTTGTCGTTTTTGGTGGCGTCAGCTAGTCGCTTGGTTAGGTCGCTGCCTATCTCCAGTGTTGCTGCAAGGTTGGCTTTGTTGTAGCTGATCGATCCGTCTTTATTCTGTTTTAGGATGGCTGGTTCGATAGCCTTTTCTCCTAATTCGTAGTCTGGTCTGCGACTGAGCGCATCTGCGTGTCCGTTTTCCGTTCCTTGCAGTGTACGATACGGAAATCGTACTGCGATAGGATTTCTGCCCATCTTGCTTGTCTTCTGGTCAACTCTTTGGTTGTTGTGAAGTAGGTCAAGTTCTTATGGTCTGTTTTCACGGTGACGGTGTGTTTCGCTCCTTCGAGGTAGACCCTCCATTG
>NW_020290374.1:2500-5000 GCF_003184535.1 Aspergillus eucalypticola CBS 122712 | reverse complement strand
GTGCCCTGGAACGGGCCGTCAGAGAGGGTGAGAATCCCGTCTTGGGCGGGGTGTCCGTGCCCGTGTAAAGCTCCTTCGACGAGTCGAGTTGTTTGGGAATGCAGCTCTAAATGGGTGGTAAATTTCATCTAAAGCTAAATACTGGCCGGAGACCGATAGCGCACAAGTAGAGTGATCGAAAGATGAAAAGCACTTTGAAAAGAGAGTTAAACAGCACGTGAAATTGTTGAAAGGGAAGCGCTTGCGACCAGACTCGCCCGCGGGGTTCAGCCGGCATTCGTGCCGGTGTACTTCCCGTGGGCGGGCCAGCGTCGGTTTGGGCGGCCGGTCAAAGGCCCCTGGAATGTAGTACCCTCCGGGGTACCTTATAGCCAGGGGTGCAATGCGGCCAGCCTGGACCGAGGAACGCGCTTCGGCACGGACGCTGGCATAATGGTCGTAAACGACCCGTCTTGAAACACGGACCAAGGAGTCTAACATCTACGCGAGTGTTCGGGTGTCAAACCCGTGCGCGCAGTGAAAGCGAACGGAGGTGGGAGCCCCCTCGTGGGGCGCACCATCGACCGATCCTGATGTCTTCGGATGGATTTGAGTAAGAGCGTAAATGTGGGGACCCGAAAGATGGTGAACTATGCCTGAATAGGGCGAAGCCAGAGGAAACTCTGGTGGAGGCTCGCAGCGGTTCTGACGTGCAAATCGATCGTCAAATTTGGGTATAGGGGCGAAAGACTAATCGAACCATCTAGTAGCTGGTTCCTGCCGAAGTTTCCCTCAGGATAGCAGTAACGCAAAATCAGTTTTATGAGGTAAAGCGAATGATTAGAGGCATTGGGGTTGAAACAACCTTAACCTATTCTCAAACTTTAAATATGTAAGAAGCCCTTGTTGCTTAGTTGAACGTGGGCATTAGAATGGAGCGTTACTAGTGGGCCATTTTTGGTAAGCAGAACTGGCGATGCGGGATGAACCGAACGCGAGGTTAAGGTGCCGGAATGCACGCTCATCAGACACCACAAAAGGTGTTAGTTCATCTAGACAGCCCGACGGTGGCCATGGAAGTCGGAATCCGCTAAGGAGTGTGTAACAACTCACGGGCCGAATGAACTAGCCCTGAAAATGGATGGCGCTCAAGCGTGCTACCCATACCTCGCCGTCGGGGTAGAAACGATGCCCCGACGAGTAGGCAGGCGTGGGGGTCCGTGACGAAGCCTTGGGAGTGATCCCGGGTCGAACGGCCCCTAGTGCAGATCTTGGTGGTAGTAGCAAATACTCAAATGAGAACTTTGAGGACTGAAGTGGGGAAAGGTTCCATGTGAACAGCAGTTGGACATGGGTTAGTCGATCCTAAGGCATAGGGAAGTTCCGTTTGAAAGGCGCCCTCGTGCGCCGTGTGCCGAAAGGGAAGCCGGTTAATATTCCGGCACCTGGATGTGGATTCTCCACGGCAACGTAACTGAACGCGGAGACATCGGCGGGGGTCCTGGGAAGAGTTCTCTTTTCTTCTTGACGGCCTATCACCCTGAAATCGGTTTGTCCGGAGCTAGGGTTCCACGGCCGGCAGAGCCCTGCACCTTTGCAGGGTCCGGTGCGCCCCCGACGATCCTTGAAAATCCGCGGGAAGGAATAGTTTTCACGCCAGGTCGTACTCATAACCGCAGCAGGTCTCCAAGGTGAACAGCCTCTAGTTGATAGAACAATGTAGATAAGGGAAGTCGGCAAAATGGATCCGTAACTTCGGGATAAGGATTGGCTCTAAGGGTCGGGCTCGCTGGGCCTTGGGGGAAACCCCTCGGAGCAGGGGGCACTAGCCGGGCAACCGGCCGGCGCCCCCCAGCACCGGGTGGGGACGCCCTTGGCAGGCTTCGGCCGTCCGGCGGCGCTTAACGACCAACTTAGAACTGGTACGGACTCTGGGTTCTTGAAAATTGCCAAAGCCCGGCTAGTGCCCCCTGCTCCGAGGGGTTTCCCCCAAGGCCAGCGAGCCCGACCCTTAGAGCCAATCCTTATCCCGAAGTTACGGATCCATTTTGCCGACTTCCCTTATCTACATTGTTCTATCAACTAGAGGCTGTTCACCTTGGAGACCTGCTGCGGTTATGAGTACGACCTGGCGTGAAAACTATTCCTTCCCGCGGATTTTCAAGGATCGTCGGGGCGCACCGGACCCTGCAAAGGTGCAGGGCTCTGCCGGCCGTGGAACCCTAGCTCCGGACAAACCGATTTCAGGGTGATAGGCCGTCAAGAAGAAAAGAGAACTCTTCCCAGGACCCCCGCCGATGTCTCCGCGTTCAGTTACGTTGCCGTGGAGAATCCACATCCAGGTGCCGGAATATTAACCGGCTTCCCTTTCGGCACACGGCGCACGAGGGCGCCTTTCAAACGGAACTTCCCTATGCCTTAGGATCGACTAACCCATGTCCAACTGCTGTTCACATGGAACCTTTCCCCACTTCAGTCCTCAAAGTTCTCATTTGAGTATTTGCTACTACCACCAAGATCT